>NC_068366.1:75807701-75815201 GCF_020536995.1 Dreissena polymorpha | reverse complement strand
AGAAGCATGTTGGTTCAAAGGATTTGTCAAAAGTCGAATAAAGCAATGCATCTGATGTTTTAAAATATGTCATAAATATTTCGTTTGAAAATAATTTACGAAACCCTTATTTCTAAATTCATTTAAGCTAGAACCAAATACTAATAAATATGTACATTATATAGTGTTTTACCTTACCTTTATTATATATACCAAAACATCTAATTTATTAAATATAATTTGCTGCCAACAGGTATGCCTATTATATCTACGTATATATCGAACGATATAAACGTAGATAAAAGCCGAATTGTGCAAAAGGTTTTCTTCTGATACTGTCCTTTGGGTTTCGAGTTAGAGCTAAGGTTATATAACATATGTTAAATTGCATAATGTGAAAAAATATATAACATGTACTCAAATTACTAAAACAAAGGACTGTTATCGAAATAGAAATAAACCTTTGTCGATGAATACAGGCCCGTTAATCGAACGGTTATATTTAATTGTTTCACATGCACATGCTCAATGGCATTAAATTGAATAAAAGTATTATTACCCATTAAGCAGACTTCGAGCATTTTGTGCAATTCTTTCCGTGTTATTTAATTTAAAAGTCTAATCACAAAAAGCAACACGTGATAATGATATACTATGTATCAAACACTATATTTTACCCATGAGTGTCAACAATTGTGAAAAGGGAATTTAAACTATGTATTACTGCACACAGTACCCTATGACACAGTATATGAACGCCTTCATTGAGCAAGAAATAAATGTAACAAAAATAAACATTAAAACATTAGTTTCGGTTAAACAACGTCATATCGCTATTTTTCTTTGAACAGGAAATTTGATCGATATTTATCTTTAGGCGATTGGTATCTTAAGGATATCCTAAGTATCGTTTTGTCAAAACATGCCTGTTTACTGACACACATTGACCGAAATATAGTGTGATATTTAGGTATTTAAACTTTATAATAAATGGCGTATTTTGTTTCTCTAACACGCATGAACGATGTTGGCATCAAGTTAGCAAAGTCAAAGATACTTTTTGTAAATTTGAAACGATCGTTTTATCAACCAAATTACAAAATATCCATTTTCAAATGTACCCTGTATACAGCAAATACTTTTTATGGATATTCAAATTTCGCAATTAAAACACATGGAATACAAATAACACTGGAAATATTAATCTAATTTTTAAATACTGTTTAACTTTTGAAATTGGAAAACATATTCGCAACATACAACATACGTTTAAATAATGCGCCTTAGTTTTGAAGGTACATGTATTCTTAACTTAAATTTAAAAAGCCTACCAGAACGAAAGAAAAACAAGAATACCACAATAGAAATGCAAACAATATCGACCAGGCTGTTGGGAGTTTTGATAAGAAATTCAGAAATGCACATAAACACTGATTTAGTTTTAACCAGCGCTGTCACAATGATTAAAAATCACAATAACAAAATGTTTCAGTATGGTTCTTAAATTTTCTTACCGCAAACGTTATCCAGTTCATATTAAACAAGTTTTAGTCAGATCGCTCTGCGTTTACATCAGATATGAAACTGTTATTTACTAATGCTATAATTAATAAACACCCAGCCTCTCCCAACCCAAACCGAAGTCAATGAAATAAAATACAAACCAGTTGTAACTGTATTCCCTTTAAATGGACTTGTTTGCAGTTCGGTATAGTTACTGATTCCAAAATAATTGGCTTTGAATTAAAAATATGGTAAACATTATCTTGAAAAAAAAACAAAAACAACCCCCCTGAAAATGTTAAAAATAATCGTTCAATATGGATAAACATCATTCGAAATCGGTAAAAGAAAGCGTTTATATCGCTTTTACTCGGACATTTGGAATTTTTTTTAGAGCGCAATAGCTTTCTTTCTCAGATGTCCCGAGGTTTAATACAGGGGAAGGCCTTTTTTAATCAACTTGTTTGCGTTGTATTATAGTAAGCTAAGACTTGTCAAACAATATAGAGTTGTTATTTTATTTAGTTAATGACATTTTTTCCAACATACGACAATCTATGAACACGTCCCTTTAAAGTTGCTATTGATAATCCTATGCCAATACGACCTTATTGACACCATGAGAATATGAACTCCACAAGTGTTTTTATGAATGAGGTACATAGTTATTTGTTTATAGTGTCAAGTTGTACTTCCTCTATCTTACTTATTGCAATTGTTCATTATCCGAGGGTACCATACGAAACCCCTATTGGCTCTAATGCATACTATCGTACACGTGGGTTTCCTACACTGATCGAACTAAGATTACTAAATATCAGTTGGGTGAATACCCATAATTGAGCCATCAGTTATATACAAATACCACCATACTTAATTCGATGGTTATGTATTCCATTATTATCTCCAAACTATGTATCGTTGATCAAAGGGCGTCCTTTCAAAATAAAGGATAATACTCTTAGTTGATTTGGTTCAATTATTTGATACAACACAATTAGACTAGTGCGTTTGGCAATCGTGTATAAACAACGCTGTGTTTGGTTTGTTATTGATACAAAATAATAAATTATGTCAGTAATGTAAAATAAAAATCTTCGAAACAACTATCACAGATATGTGTGCTTCCTCTAGTATGTTAGTATATTCTTAATTTAGTTATCGTTGGAAAGTGGACAGTTTAAATATATTTAACGATACGTATAACGCAACGATTTACATTTACCTAATATTGATGTGGTCATCATGTGTACACGGCATTGTAAAGCTATATGCTTTTTGCTGGGTTAAAGTCTACAATAATTTCCTTGGATTTCCGCATTGGCAAAATTTAGCGATTAACACCTGTGTTAAGACTCCAAATGTAACACTTGACAGTTGCAAAACATATCATTGTACAATAAAACATTAAATCTTGTATTTATTATATAAGAATGAAAACATATTTCAGTATATTTATTTTGGCTAAAAATACCTACACATTTTACTAATAGTTCTTTAAATGGGGGTTATACGATTTTTATATGTGCTTAATTGTAATAAATTGATAAAAATATGTTAAAATAACAAAAAAAAATGGTAAGAAAAATTATACATTGAAGACGAATTTCATAAAATGCAGCAAAGACAAATAAGCGCCCCGAACCGATTGGGACGAAGATATTTCGTTCTTATTTTCCTACAATAACCAAAGTATTCGTCATTTTGTTATGGTCGGAGTTTAGTTTTCATGTGTCGTATAAATAGATATCGTTGCAGGAAATTAAAATAATCCGTAAATCTAAATTAAGATTCACATAGTACATGCATCATATACATGCTGGCGAATTCGACTGTACAGACAGTTTCGATTTCAGAATTAAATATCTGGCTTATTTCGCATTTTTCGACACATGTTCTTCTTAACTTTTATTTTAATTTATATTGAAATATACGTATAATAAGTTGTTTTTACACATTTTATAAAAAATCATAAATATTTGACAAAATCGTATATTCCTCCTTTAAACATCCTTTTCGAAATTAAATTAGGGGTATTTTGAGTGGAAACTTATACCTTAATAATTTTTTGTATTATTTACCAATGTCATAACAAAAGCTCTGTCGTGTTTTTTTATTTTATCGAAAGTACCAATTAAACCTTAATTCCCAGCTGGGACAACGGTGAACATACGAAACATTTTTAATATAATTGGATAAACATACAAGTCATCAAAACCCCAAGAACACAACAAATAGAAAGCGTTTGGTCTTAACATCAAACAATTAAAATTAGGAAGATCAAGTGATGCTTAACATTCACAACTAATTACATACTTGACATACAATTATTACATAAAGTCACATGCTGAACAGGCAAGTACAATATTATGTAAATTCAAGTGTGTTATTGTTACAAAAAGGGAAAACGCTTTTGATAGCATAATTCTCCTATGTTGTTACCAACGGTAATAAGAAATTGACGATAGCGAAGGGTTAGGGTTAGGGTTCAATCCTTATCATTTCATTTGCTGTATTCAACAAAACACAACACCCGGGCATGTTAGATATCTTCAAACTTCATTTTTTTCATTGTTTGTCTTCTTAATGTCAAATTTACACTTCATTCCGGCGAAGACGAATACTATGCAAATTATACAATCTTGTCATGTTGTGTGCGGCTGAAATTGTAGGTTATAGATACACACGTTGAAAAACATGAAGGAGATGTTTTATACAATAAGGTCAAGGTCATGTGATTGCTGGCGGACGTGTTTGTTCGATCGGACATTATTCTTGGAATTTAAAACATAATTTAAACTGTTTTTTTATGAAATAAAGTATCGAACTGAACGATATTGTGATTCATAATGCCAAACTCTGAAAAAAAGAAAATAAAACGCAAAAAAGGTTGTAGAACAGTGTACTGACTAAGAATTAGTAAACCATAGTGATTGCAAATGGGCGAAAGGAGGCCCGTCAGGAGTATCGCTTAGTGATGACAGTGTGATTTCCGTCAGTGGTATTCTCGGTGAAGTGAACTCTGTGCTATATGAAAACTCTGCAGTGTTTGATGATCAAGCAGTGTCGATAGCGCCTGGCGTTCCTGCAAAGCCTATCGGTATGGCAAGCAACGAATCCCGCGATACGTCATCCATTGCCTCGCCTAAAGACGATACAGGTATCTAACTAAAGGCTATTTTTGATAGGCTTACTATGATTGAATCAAAGTAAGAGGGATTGAATACGGTGGCAAACAAAGTTGAAAATTTTGAAAAGGAACTAACTAAATTGTGGTGCAAAATAGATGATTTTAATAAACGTTTCGCAGATCGTGTAAGCACTTGCGAGTTAAAAATTGACAATCTAGAATACAATGATGTCGCACAGAACTCTGAACTTAAGCATTTTTTGTCAAGGCAAAACTCCGACCTACGTGACCAACTTACATATTTGAAATCACAGAGCATGCGCAGTAATCTTCTATTTGGGGGCATTGACGAGCCTGAAAATGAACGCCCACAGGATATCGAAGCGAATATTAGATCATTTATTGTTGAAAGGTTACAGCTATCCAAAGACCTGGTTAACTCAATGGTCATCGAAAGGTCGCACAGGATCGGAGCAAAGGTATCAGACCAGAATCGAAACCGGAGTAGAATGATTGTCTGCAAGTTCGCCAACTTCAAGGATAGAGAGACCATTCGCAAACAGGGCCGCCTTTTGAAGGACACGAACTATTCCATTAGAGAACAATTCCCACCTGAGATCGTCGAGCGCAGACACAAACTGTTCCCGCAGTTACGAGCTGCGCGTGACGCCGGTAAGAGATCATGGCTCGCATACGACACTCTGTATGTCGACGGCGCACCAGTGCAGCAAAAGTAACGGTTGTCGGGGAGTGGGCTCAGGATCTTAGTTTGGAACTGTAATAAGCTTACTTACGATAAACTTACTGAAAAAAATGTTGATTTGATACAAAATAGTGATATTGCTATTATTTCTGAATCTTGGACTAATAATCTTTCCGAAATAGATATTGATGGTTACTTATGCTATAATTTATATCGCAAATTTAGGCACAACAGAGCTAAACGAAATAGTGGGGGCATTGTTGTTTATATAAACGAAATGTTGTCCGATGGTTTTTCAATTGTGAAAAATAATTTTGATACTATCATTTGGCTTAAAATTGACAAAACATTTTTCTCTCTTAATTCCGATATTTATTTATGTGGGCTCTATTTATGGTCTGATGACTCGCCTTTTGCTAATATAGTTGATAGCGACATATTTGATGTTTTATATAACGATGTGTTTTATTACGAACAGTATGGTAAAGTACTTATCGCAGGTGATTGGAATGCTAGAACTGGTGATCGTTATGATTATATTCCTTTCGATGTTATCAATCATGCCATCGATTTTGAGTCTTATATACCAGATGTTTCCAGTGGACGGGCCTCTGTAGACGAGACATGTAATGCACGGGGAAATCGAATGCTTGTTTTTTTCAAAGGGGCCTCGTTACGCATCGCTAACGGTCGAATCGGTGATACCGGCTCGTTTACATATTTCAGTAAACAAATAAGTAGTACAATAGACTACTTATTGTTGAGCGACAAGGATTTCTCGCAATTTAACACGTTCAGCGACCATGCGCCCTTATATTTTGAACTTTATGTAAACTCATTACACATAGATATTTCGAACGTTACACTGGTAGCGGATTACAAATGCTCTAATTGGTCTGAAGAACACAAGCTGAATTTTAGACGGGTTATTATCTCCAAATTACCTGAGTTTTACGGAATATTGAATAACAGTGACATCTTAGACGGCAGTTGTATTTATACTTTGGTAGATAGTTTTGCATCGCTAATTGAAAACGCGGCACAACCATATTTCAGCCAAACACGAAAGGCACGTGTTTCGCGTCTAATCAACAATAACAAGGACTGGTTTGATTCCGAATGCGGTAACGCAAAACATAATTATTTGGTTGCCTTAAATACCTTTAATAAAAATTAAACGCGATCAAATAGAATAGCATTGAGCGAAATTGAACTGAGCTATACGGTTCTTGTTCGGAAAGAGAAAAGGCGCGATAAAATGAATAAGTAACGCGAGTTATGTGATCTTCTAAAACATAAACCGAAACAGTTCTGGAAACACTTTTGATCTAAAGGAAATAATGGATCTAGCATCATATCACCAAACGAATTCCGTGAATATTTTTCAAACTTATTTAATGATATTAAGGCTCCAAGTTTAGACGATGTCAAACATGTTAACGGTGTCAATGATTTCAATTTAGATAACCCAACTTTCATATCTTTAAACGTTCCTTTTACGACGGACTAGGTTTCGCGTGCAATTCAACGCTTAAAACGTAACAAATCACCATTCCCCGTTGATAATATATTAAATGAATTTATTATCGAGACGTCGGATATATTGATAGGTCATATCACGGATTGCTTTAACAAGATTTTCGATTCAGGTCATTTTCCGAAAGCCTGGTCATATGGTTATATCGTGCCACTACATAAGTAAGGGGAAAAAACAACCCTAACAATTACAATGGATAACTTAACTTAGCAATTTGGGTAAACTGTTTACCAGCGTACTTACAAAGCGTGTCGGAAATTGGGCTGAAGAAAATAAGATACAAACTGATGTACAGTTTGGTTTTCGGTCCGGTGTTTGCACTGTGGACGCCATGTTTACATTACAGTCTTTAGTTGAATATATATTATCAAAAAAGTCACGCATGTATTGCGCATTTATTGACCTAAGGGTTAGAAAAAAAGCGCCCGATATGCGAAATTTCCTTTTTGTTAACGACAACGTCTATGTACAAATTGCGAGCGGAAAAGTCAATGTCCCGAAACACGCAGACACGATCAGCGAGACCGTCAACGATCAGTTCGATTTGCTCCCCTTTAACGGAGTCAGTACGGGTTGCTCCCCTTTGACCGTAGAGTATGCGTAAAAGTCGCCGCAAGCTAACACACGATGAAATTGTTTAAGTATAAA
>NC_068366.1:75772701-75802701 GCF_020536995.1 Dreissena polymorpha | reverse complement strand
CGCCCTTGGGTTTCGAGAGACCCCGTGACTCGCGCACATGCTAGACTCCTTGGTCCGTGTTTCAAGACGGGTCTGGTGGGTTGCCGACCGATTCGCCACTGACCCTAAGCGACCCACGATCGCGAGCCCGTACCAGGTGCGCGGTCTCGACCCGCTGCGAGCAGCGTGGCCAAAGTCGAACGCTCCCGGACGGCCCGCTTCGTGAGGCCACCGCGGCATCCTCGGTCCAGCGGCGAGTCCACCTCAGAGGGCTGTACGTTCCGCAATCGGATACCGATCACGGCTACCTCCCCTCCAGGCTCCTGACCGCCACCGAACCGGTCGTGGCCTTCCGCTAGCCGGGGAAAGTGCACCCTGCCTGCGAGTGCCTGCGCGCCAGCCAGGTTCGAGACGAATCTCGGCCGGCGCACGGCCCCACCTGCCGAGCTGAATTCCCCGCACGGACTCTGCGGCTCCACCAGTTTGACTATGTGGTTTCACGTACTCTTTAACTCTATCTTCAAAGTTCTTTTCAACCTTTCCCTCACGGTACTTGTCCGCTATCGGACTCGTGCCAGTATTTAGCCTTAGATGGAGTTTAACACCCGCTTAGAGCTGCAGTCTTCACACAACTAAGCTCAAAACACAACTCGTTTTGCATTGGGCAAGACTTGCGATACAATATAATTTATTTATTTATTTATGGTATTTATGCAATTGTCTATATGCATTGTTATCACTGAACTTTATTTACAATCACACTCTGAAAGGAAATTATCTGCCCTACAAGACTAACTATTAATTTATCTTTTGGTACTACTTTTTCTTTCGTTTGATGAATTAGATAGATCATCGAATCAATACTTTTTTCTAGCCAAGCTACTCAATTTTTAATTATGAACTGCATTTTATGCATATCGATCACATGCCCGAGCCATTCTACTCTCTGAGAAGGAATCAAAATACTTTTTCTTCGGACAATTAACATCCAAACTCGTCGAGTCACTAGCAAAGAATGCTTTTTCATACTACACTGTGATGTATACCATCATCACAAAAGCATATAACTATTTTAAGTCAATTTGACGTAAGAATGCTATTACACTTCTTTTTAGTTTTAACGAGTTTTAGTAAATATATGATCGGCCGTTATAGTGCCAAATATAAGCTAATAACAACCTTACATTGCCTGCTATTCTCTTGATAGCTAAAACCAAATTTTTCGTGAATGTATCAATATCAGTATACGCTCCTTTAATATCGAAAGTAGAACACATAAATCAATAATAATCTTAAATATATCGAGGCTTCCCATTCTTATTAAATACGACAGTTAGTGTATTAACGGGCGTATTAACAACATGATAAATATCACGTGGGTTTTCAGTCTACTTACCGACAAACTTCCGGTAACATTTTTTATACTATGAATAATTATCTTTTTGATAAATTTGTATACTAGGATCCTTTTGATCAATTGCTCCTTTTAGCTCTTTCTGTACGTTACCGTTTTCCGACGGAAAAGGAAACATATAACCGCAATTTACTACATCTAAAATGTACCAACCTTCAGTAGCTTGCTACAGCTTGGCTACATGGGCTTTCGTTCTTTTTACCGGCGAACTTCTAGCATCAATTTCTATACTTTGATCCTTTTGATCATCCAGTTTTATACTAAGATCCTTTTGATACATTGAGACAGATCTGTTTGTACGTTACCGTTTTCCGACGGAAAAAAATAAACTTATAACCGCCATTTACTACATCAAAAATGTACTTACTATCAGTAGTCTCCTGCTACTTAACCGCGTGGGCCTTCCTTCAACTTACCGGTGAACTATACTTGGATCCTTTTGATCAAGTTCGACTTTTGGAACTTTCTGTACGTTACGTTTTCCGACGAACACGAAACTACCCATTTTCTGATAACGGGGTTCTATACATAATTAACTTATCTTATTGGTCGAGCTGTTTGCTGAACATCCAGCTGCTCCTTTCCAATGACCCGGTTCGCCACATGCGAAACATAGTCCTGTGCGTCTCAATGGTAATTGAGTTTCAGACCCTTGTGTTGCGATGTTAGATTAAGCTGCCGGCTTCTGATATGGCCCGTCAAGAGCGCCGCGTGGCGTTATGTTTCCGCCTTTTTATTTGCCATCGCCTCTACCTTGTATTTTTCTGCAAATAACTTTACGTCATCAGACTCGTAAAACATTTACACATATACATATAGTATGTATACAACACCACAAAGAAAAGCAATTTATTCCCCAGTAAGTTCGAAAGGTTTTGTTGTGTTCTACCATTAATGACCTGTGAATTTTCGGTCACGTGCCATCAATATTTCTATTTGTAAATTGATCGGCTTTCTCTTGTGCTGAAATTGTTACTTGAAATATACATCGTTTCAACTCTGTTACTACTTCGTAACACTCGATACTATGCTCGAGATTCAATCTTGTCTATGATGCGTTCCAAATCTTGCAGCATGGACCCCCTGTGTTCTGCTAAAGTCGACAACACGATGTAGGATTTGTACACGAACACAAGTTTACTGATCGAAATCTAGCGTAGAACTGACCAAACAATGGACACCCCGTGCACATTCCCGCGTATGTCCACCTGAGTGACCATCACTCAAGTGACAACCACACGCATGAACAAACCGCACATATACCTGTTTTGTGCGGTGCGTTATGTTTAGACATACGTTCTGTGCTATACTCCGTAACGCACAGAACTGAAAATTCCCAAGCAACTCGACTCCGAGGCGGCTCGAAGGCGCCCCGACCGAGTCCCGCCATGGGCCTGACACCCGCTCTGGGCAAGGCCACGATCAGGAGGACTCGAAGACCGGTCGGAGACGCCAATCGGCCGTTTATACACCACATTTTCCGCGGCCCGTCTGAGCCGGGGATTCGGTGCTGGGCTCATCCCACTTCACTCGCCGTTACTGAGGGAAACCTCGTTAGTTTCTTTTCCTCCGCTTACTGATATGCTTAATTTCAGCGGGTAATCTCGTCTGATCCGAGGTCGGTTAGCGTATATACCTTTACAAAGAAATGGTATATGTTTCGTGGCTGGGCAGCGTGCGCGAAGGTCGCCTTTCGGCTGCGGGAGACAAGAGGCCTATCGAGCCCTGTCGTCACGCCGCTTCGTAATTGCACGCTAGCGCCGAGACCGCTACGTCTATGGTCTCGAAACGGACGGACCGGCCGTCTCTGCTTAGCCAGTGCGACACGTCAGAGCCCGGCTTCGTGGTGCCCGAGTCCGCCTGAGCTGCGAGACTGCGAAGACACTGATCGCTCGGGAGTACGTTTAGCCGAAATGCTTTCGCTGTCATTCGTCTTGCGACGGTCCAAGAATTTCACCTCTAGCGCCGCAATACGGATGCCCCCGTCAGTCCCTACCAATCCTTACCTTGCGCTTCGAGAGTCAACAGATAGAACCGAGGTCCTATTCCACTATTCTATTCACAATTATACAGGCGGCCAGGGCCTGCTCCAAGCACTCTAATTTCTTCAAAGTAAACGTGCCGGCCGCCCGAGACACTCGGTCAAGAGCACCAGGGGACGGTGACGCCGGCCGGGAGGCCAGGACGAGCGGTGACCGCCGCGAGGCGGACCGCAAGCTTGTGTCCGAGATCCAACTACGAGTTTTTAAACTGCAGCAACTTTAATATACGCTATTGGAGCTGGAATTACCGCGGCTGCTGGCAACAGACTTGCCCTCCAATCGATCCTCGCTCAAAGATCTAAAGTGTGCCCATTCCAATTGCGGGGCTTCGAAAGAGTCCCGCATTTTTTTTTCCGTCACTACCTCCCCGTGTCGGGATTGGGTAATTTGCGCGCCTGCTGCCTTCCTTGGATGTCGTAGCAGTGTCTCATGCTCCCTCTCCGGAATCGAACCCTGATTCCCCGTTACCCGTTATCACCATGGTAGGCATAGCACGTACCATCGACAGTTGATATGGCAAACACTTGAAAGAAACGTCGCCGGCGCGAGGTCGTGCGATCGGCTCAAATTTGTCCAGAGTCACCACGAGTTGCGGCCGCCCTGCGGCGACCGCGTTGGTCTGGGCTACCAAAAGCATTTCGTCCCCGCGAGGGTCGGAGCTTCGTTGCATGTATTAGCTCTAGAATTGCCACAGTTATCCAAGTAGGATTGTACGATCTAAGGAACCATAACTAATTTATTGAGCCATTCGCAGTCTCGCCGTGTAAAGGCGTGTACTTGGACATGCATGGCTTAGTCTTTGAGACAAGCATATGACTACTGGCAGGACCAACCAATTAGCTACTGTATACTACGTACGCAAACGCACGCCCGCCTGCGAGAGGCAACTTCTTGCTTGCGCTCTCGCTCGGGCAGCGACGACGAAACGTGTTTCTGGGACTGGCGGCTAGCGTGCTAGTTCGGCTACTGCTTTGGGCTTTTCGGCGTTGGGCTACTCAGGCGAATCCGGCCTAGGCATCGCGGGGCGTTCCCCGCGTTCGATTCGCCTACTACCGTGCGTTTCCACCTACCAACCCTAGTCTGCCCTAGGCAGCAGCTGCGAGCAAGCGGCCAGCCGCTAACGTTCGTCCCCTCAGACGACGGTCGCGGGACCGTGTTCACGGCATACCCCGCGAGTCGCCCGTGATACTGCTACTGCATCGACGATGCTACTGGGCTCGTCTCTGGCCAGCTAGGCTTCGGCAGCTGCGCGTTCTCGTTCCGCTGCGGGAACACGCGCGGCCTACCAGCCAGCCGACCGATTGCAGAGACGTTAGCCCAGGGGACGCTTCGAGCTCAAGCTGCGAGAGACGGCCGATTCACCGCAACCGCTGCGAGCGAGCGCCCCCGTACTACGTTCGACTGGTCGCCGCCCGGCTTCGGTTGAAAGACCGCGCCGAGCTGCCAGGACACGTCAATGCTCTCCGTATCGAGGGCAGGCCTGTGGTTTTTTTTCCCGCTGACCGGGTGTGAATGCGGCCGGGATAACTGCGAGCCGCTTCGGCGGCCGAGATTCTTGCCTTTTCCAAGCTGGCTGCTTCGCCGCTCCACGGGCAGGTGGCCCCCGCAAAGTAGGGGGTTCGCCGACCAGGCCTGGGTAGCTAGCTAGCGCCGTATCGATATTCTCGCCTCCTGCTTCCGAGACCGGACCCAGCGACTACGTAGGGTTTGGGTGTCCCTAGCAAACCTCGGTCTAAGCGCGCTGCCGTACGAGACGAGCGAAGCGCCTGATGTCCCGCGACTTTCTGCTACTGCCTACGGGGAGACCACGTCTAGTGGGTAGGCTAGTCGCGAGAATCAAACAAAAAATTCTCCCATATATATAGGAATGTTTTCGTCCTTGGCGGTACTCCATTTTACCTATTGTACCTTGCCAGCGGTACTATCGCCCCTCTCGGAAGACCAAATCTCAGATCTCAGGTCGAGAGGTTCGGAAAAATACGCAGAAAATTTTCACGGATCCGAACTCGGTCGAAAATGTCTGTGTCCAAGAAAGTCTCGGAACACGAGCTCTCAGATTCTTGGCCGAAAGATGCGCAGTAAATCTTGCGGGACACGGGGTCCCGCTAGTCCCGTGGGGTCCCGCTAGCCGAGACCGCCTTCCGAGACCCCGGCCGCGAGAGATGGTCCTCAAGGCCAGGGACACGGGGTCCCGCTAGTCCCGCTAGTCCCGCTAGCCGAGACCGCCTTCCGAGACCCCGGCCGCGAGAGATGGTCCGCAAGGTCAGGGACACGGGGTCCCGCTAGTCCCGCGGGGCCCCGCTAGCCGAGACCGCCTTCCGAGATCCCGGCCGCGAGAGATGGTCCGCAAGGCCAGGAACACGGGGTCCCGCTTGTCCCGCTAGTTCCGCTAGCCGAGACCGCCTTCCGAGACCCCAGCCGCGAGAGATGGTCCGCAAGGCCAGGGACACGGGGTCCCGCTAGTCCCGCTAGCCGAGACCGCCTTCCGAGACCCCAGCCGCGACAGATGGTCCGCAAGGTCAGGGACACGGGGTCCCGCTTATCCCGCTAGTCCGCGGGGTCCCGCTAGCCGAGAACGCCTTCCGATATCCCGGCCGCGAGAGATGGTCCGCAAGGCAAGGGACACGGGTACCCGCTAGTCCCGCTAGCCGAGACCGCCTTCCGAGACCCCGGCCGCGAGAGATGGTCCGCAAGGCCAGTGACACGGGGTCCCGCTAGTCCCACTTGTCCCGCTAGTCCAGGTAGCCGAGACCACCTTCCGAGATCCCGGCCGCGAGAGATGGTCCGCAAGGCCAGGGACACGGGGTCCCGCAAGTCCCGCTAGCCGAGACCACCTTCCGAGACCCCGGCCGCGAGAGATGGTCCGCAAGGCCAGGGACACGGGGTCCCGCTAGTCCCGCTAGCCGAGACCGCCTTCCGAGACCCCGGCCGCGAGAGATGGTCCGCATGGTCTCGGAATAGTCACGGCGGCCTCCCAGCTAGGCCGTCGATGGGGGTGTTTCGGCTCGATACGTCGTTTCAGGCATAGGAAGCGCCAGTCGGCCGAGAAACAGGCGCTCCGAGACCGCTCTCCGAGACCCTACGTCTCGCGAAAGCTTCCGAGCCGAAATATGCGTTTAAAATGCTCTAAGTCCATTTTATTAAATATTTTCCCCATATATATATAGGAATGTTTTTGTCCTTAGTGGTACCATCGACACTCATAAACACAAAAACCGCGATTACGTCGCCCCCTGGGGAGATGCTCGGCCGAAACCAGGCCCGGGGTTCAGGGTGAAGTCGGTCAGGCTAGGGAAAATAACCCTAATTAGGGTAAATAACCCTAACGGGACGGGCAAAGTCCAAGATGACACCAGCTCAATCAGCGGGACTGTCGGGCGAGTCGAATAAGAGCGTTCGCGCTCCCCCACCCCTGGGGTCCGGGGGTCTACGGTGACGACCTAACCCTAACCCTAATTAGGATTACTAACCGGGGGTCTACGGCCGAGTTAGGGTTAACCCTAATAACCCTAACCCTAACTTAGGGTTAATAGCCCTAATACGGCTAAACAGTACAGCACTACACTGACAGTGATCTCGTACAAGAAAGCCGAGAAAGCTCGCTCGACAGGGCCCCTGGTAGGAGCCACCCCCGGACCCCCGTGGGTCCGTGTGAATACGGCCAAGTTCTGCGGTGACTGACCGTGACCTAATTAGGGTTACTAACCCTAACGATAAGCCGAACGGGACGGGCCAAGTCCAAAAGGACACCACCTCGATCATCGGGACCGTCGGCCGAGTCGAACGCACCCACCCCCGGGGCCGTGGGGCCTTCGGTTACCGAAACCGTAAAAATCGCCGCTGACCCAATTAGGGTTACTAACCCTAACGATACGCCGAACGGGACGGGCCAAGTCCAAAAGGACACCTACTCGATCAGCGGGACCGTCGGCCGAGTCGAACGCACCCACCCCCGGGGCCGTGGGGCCTTCGATTAGCGAAACCGTAATCAAGTATAAAAAGTTAACCGGCTGGTAAGAAGTTTTAAAATTTTGCAATTAGTTGTGATATGCAATTTACTATGTGGAAATAATAACAAAGAGTGTTTCTGGAAAAGTACCCATTAGGCTCCCACTACCTTAATATCTTAGTTAGAAGTTTATTTTCAAGCGGTTCCGTAGTGTAGTGGTTACACGCTCCTTTCACAGGTGAGAGGTCCCTGGTTCGAGCCCCAGTAGAATCTAATTATTTTATTTGTGTTCTATGTTAACTTTTTGTTTTGATGTAGACATTTAAGTTTAAATAAATATGCTGTTTTATTGTAACCATTTTTTGTTTTTATTATGCCCATGAAATATATGTGTGAGAGGGTGGGGGGGTCGTAAACACATTAAAACCTTCTTTGTTCCACTATCCTAGCAACCACCTAGTTACTAATAAAGGCGCTATAGAGCGCGAAGCGCGACACGTATTATTAATTGTAATAATGAGTCTTGATAAAGGAAGCAGCCGCTTATCAATGAGAAGCACCATTACAGCACCGCAGTCTCGCTATCACGTCTTCCTACAAGTTTTTCTAAGAACCACATACAAAAGGCCGCAGGCCTGACCCGTATCTTGCCAGTGGTATGGACCCTGTGGTATGGACCTTTAACCCCGCTCACTATCCAGCGTTTAAACTTCCGGGTTTAAATTTTTAACGACTTTTAATAGCTTATTAATATCTTAGTTAGAAGGTGATTTTTCAGGCGGTTCCGTCGTGTAATGGTTACACGCTCGCTTCACATGTGAGAGGTCCAAGGTTCGAGCCCCATTACAATCAAATTATTTTATTTGTGTTCTATGTTAACTTTTTGTTTTGATGTAGACATTTTAGTTTAAATAAATATATTGTTTTATTGTTACCATTTTTTTGTTTTTATTATGCCCATGAAATATATGTGTGAGAGGGGGGGGGGTTCCTTAACACATTAAAACTTTTACAGTGTTTTCATATCAATGATTACTCAACCCCTATCGTAAATGAGCAACGTAAGAATAAGTTCAGAATCATTTCCCCTTGAAGTTAAGAAAAATATGAAATAACGCTTACAAGATGAAGCAGATTTTTTAAAACCTACACAGTTCTGTTCCATTAATGAAAACTGCACACGGATGCCAGTAAAAAAAGGAAACTAATGTTAATAAAATGAACTATGAAAACTTTGGGGGTTACAACACAAAATCATAGATAATGGTTATTTGGGGGTTATAACACCACATCATAGAACATGGTTATTTAGGGGTTATAACACACAATCATAGATAATGGTTATACCAGTATCTTTTTCTATTTTGTCTAAAATAATCGGCCAATATATTAATATTTACAAATCCATGTAACTTCATTGAGTGCCTTTTACACTGAAATTCCCGACGCCCTTTGATGCTTTGCAATTTGCTTTACAGCGTGATTAGATGAAACAGATTGATAACCTATGCGATACCCTACTGTTTGTTTGATGTTTGTCTTTTGATGTATCAGTGTGCATCTGTGCGATATATGACAGCTTACGATAGTGGGGGTCACATTGTTTTCGTATTTTATCAACATTACTTTCAAATTTGACTAAATTGTCTTTTGATGGTTCAATACTCTGGCAGAATAAGTTAACAGTTTTATTACACGAAGAAGCATGACAATTAAAAAATAATTTTCGTTTCTTAAAGATTTATATCGCATCATAAAAATGCATTTTAAATGTTTTATTAATGGAAACCCCGAGATTAACCTACATTCTTGTCCTCAAATTCAAATCACTTCATGTAGCAGAGAAGAAAAGACCAACGTAAAACTACCTTGGCGATGTCAACACGGCTTGTTGCTATGGACCCATTTGATAAAGCTTATTCTGGTATTCTATATATTGTTTTAAGAGATTCATAAGCCAATATCGTTATGTTAACATCAATATTTATACCGCTTTGATATAACAGTTTAATATGGGCATTTTAATATTTGGAAAAAATATGTCAAATACTTGATGGGATTAAATACTACTTTACCACTTAAAACGTATAAATAAACACTGTCGTCATTTTCTGACGGTTTTATTCAGGACGAAATGTACAGAAGTCTTTGGTTTTCAATAATGACTTCGGTGACTGATTATTACAAAATACCCGACGTTAATATTTAGTTTAAAATAAACATTATTCGTTACATGTGCAAACTATACAAAACAATGCACATGCTATTTGATGTATTTTAACCCAATTGTTAGTTCTAAGATATCGTCGCTTGATTGCTTTAGTGCTCTAACTACCATTTTCATTTTTTGGAAAAAATCACATTAAAGGTTTAACCTTTATTTTCCACTTATAAAAATGTGAAAGACAGAGCGAAATGGAAGCGATAAACTTCTTATGTGACAACTGAATCTTGATTCCGATTACGTCATATTAAATATCTCGTTCTCACGAACACAATGGCGACAATGCGAAAGTACGATGGCGACAATGCGACAACGCGATAGTTCGATGGCGCCAATGCGATAGTCATCGTAATGTCGTCATCGTATTATAGAATTGTCACAATCGTACCATCGCACTGTCGCCAGTGTATTGTCGCACTGTCGCATTGTCGTCATCGTGCTGTCGCATTGTCGCCATCGTACTATCGCACTGTCGTCATTGTATTGTTGCACTGTCGTCATCGTATTGTCGCACTATCGCATTGTCCCATTGTCGCAATCGTACTATCGCACTATCGCCTACCAGTACAAAAACTATTCTTATTGCAGAAACAAAATAGATGCCTATGAAAATATGTACTTTGAAAGAGTTAACAGTTATAATGAAATCAAATTCTTAAATTAAGTTATAGAATGGGTATTGATGTAAGGTATTCCGAAATGTAAAGTATTTTTTAAAGTGGCTTCATCTAGGAAAAAATTTAATGTGCGCATGTGAACCGGAAGGCGATAAACGACAATGCGACAGTACGATGACGATAATGCGACAGTGCGACAATACGATGGCGACAGTGCGATAGTACGCTGGCGACAATGCGATAATGCGATGACGACAGTACGATAACGCGATTGTGCGATGGCGACGATGCGATGATACGATGGTGACAGTACGATATGACTATCGCATTGTCGCCATCGTACAATAGCGTTGTCGTACTGTCTTGTAACATGGAACTTCTGCTGTTGAGTGGTTTACAAGCATCGATGTAATCAATGAAACATGAAACTTCTGCTCTAAGCCTTGCGTAAAAGAACCACGTTCTCAATGTAGCGACTGTCGCATCTTAAGCGTTCTCTTCTGGGAACTTCCGGGTTCTGCTCAACGAGTTCCGGAGCAGTTGGCTAAAAGCAGGCGAGACGAAAAGATATGAAGTCGTCCTTCCGGTTTCCACTGCGCCTGTGCCTGGCAGTCATCGAGAGAATCAGGAACATGAACTACCAGTTCGCAACGCACATTGCTATGAAGGTACAAAGTCTGAGGTGCGACCTTTGTGGTCACGTAACGATACGATGTATTTAGCCTCTACGCCAGATGAATAATTTCCTCTTCCGGTGGCAAAAAAAAAACCATATACGGTCCATGTAAGGACCACAGATATTTCGAAAGAATGTCTTGAAATTGTCTTTGACACAATGAGTCTGTCAGATTTGCAAGTGAAAAACATATGAAAAAAGCAATCAGATCTTGATTTCCGTCAAACTTTTTTTTAATTAATGATGTTTAACGGGTTATAACCATTACTTCAGTTTCATGTTTAAATCTGTATAGTTGTATCGTGTTAAGAACATTTTCACATCGCTGTTTGGCAATCCGTTGCTGCCATAAATTAAGGACCACGAGCTGTAAAATGGTTTCTCTTCCGCTGATGCAACTTTGGGTTCCTTTATGTATATCTTTTATAAAAAGTCTTTTGGTCGGAACTTTCTACAGTATTTCGATATTTTGGACAGATGAATAACCCAATATGTATTATTTCATTGAATATGCCTTTAATGTTTCCTTCAGTTTTGCAGTTACGATCAAAATCTTAAAAAAACAAATACATGTAAAACATATGCCATCCCGGCTGTATGTATTCAAACGTTGGATTGTTATGGTAGTTATACTGTTTACATGCGCATGTTTTAAATGATAGATGAGACACATAACAAAGGCGTTTTTATAATATCCTGTTCGATTGTTGATTAATCATAACGAAATTCATTTTTTATCCACTTGTGTTTTTCGATTGTTTACATAAATAGGTAATACGATAATGCTAATTGAAGCTTATTGTCTTTAAAACTATCACGCAATTTTCGAATTATAACATGCATATTATTTTAATATCTTGCGGAATTATACCTAGAAATCTACTTTTATATTGGAGGCTTTTGCGAATGCAAGCCGTAGGCTACGTCAAATGCGTAACCTTATATAGACGTCATATGTATCACGTCACACAACGTTCTGCCGAAAGTTGCCAAAAATATAGTCGTTGTTATGAAAGAAAGCAGGTTGAAAAAAGAACAAACATATACTACTACACAGTCATATATATATATATATATAAGGCCATCATGTGAAATGGATTTCGCGTCAGGTTAGCACTTAATTGCAAATATTGTATTTGCACAGCTTATTTCATGTTCAAACAATCAATGCCAAATTTCAGTACGAAACACGGTCAATGACAAATGCAACGTTCTTCAACAAGCAATAACTTATGCAGTGGTAACAGTTTCGCTGATAAGGATAACCCGAATCCGAACTCAGGTTGGTTTCATAGCTTATCACCTGCGAAAGGTCTTTTACTGCGACATCTGGAAGTGCAAAGGCTTAAGATCTGTACAGTCATTATTTTTAGCCAAAAAAAATTCTTCTTCAACACCACTACCGCCACCATCTTTATCATCATCATCATCATCATCATCATCATCATCATCATCATCATCATCATCATCATCATCATCATCATCATCATCATCATCATCATCATCATCATCATCATCATCATCATCATCATCATCATCATCATCATCATCATCATCATCATCATCATCATCTTCTTCATCATCATCATCATCATCATCATCATCATCATCATCATCATCATCATCATCATCATCATTTGAATAACTATACTTATCATCATCACCATCATCACCATTAACTTCATCTCATTTTCACCCAAAGCACCGCCATCGGGTTTGATAATCGTCACGATAATTACATTTTTCATCAATATGGAATTTGTTTCCAATCCTTAATATTTTCTTCGTAATCGGTGGCTTCCTACACAACTTGTTAAAAGGAATTACTCACAGTTTGGCTAAATGACATGACAAAATAACAAAAATGAAATAGATTCAAAATAGAATGTTTACATTATTTTTAGACAAACGAGATAACCATCCAGTCTATGAAAAAAATCGGTACATTTTATCATTAATCGCAAATCGAAATCGGTAAAAGTATGTCATAAATTTAAACGATTGGAACAAATCGTGTACTGCGAGCAAAGTGTTTAAAATTCGTTTTAAAAACATGTGTTACTTATGCCTAGCGTTGAATCGGTAGCCCATTATAAGATGCATACTACTGTCGGGGGTTCAATGCCGGATACGGCAATATTTTGTTTTTAACTTTTTTTCTTATCATAAATATTTATGTCTGATCAAATTTATACATACGGGTTAGTAAGTATATCTAATCACATGAAAAATAAAAATCTTTGAATAAGTCCCTTCAAAATATGTCATGACCTTTTTGTATGAATATTACGTAAACAAACGTCCGAAAATCATGAAGTAAGAAATAAATCCCCTCGGCAAATCATCAGTCTCGACAAGGAATGTCATCATCGAAATTTCACTTATGGTCTTCCATAAACACGCCGGGTATGCGAATACTTCGTTTACGGATGGCACTTCACTAACAGAGAACAACAAACGCCACGCGCTAGAGGTAAGTTCCTCTGTTTTATTTAAAGTTATATCCTAAAGATTAGTTTTTATGACAAGACACATGGTCGAGTTGATAAATGGTGTATCCTTTTGTATTGGGAATACACAATTTCACGGAAGAATGGAACAGTTTTGCCCAAAAAATAGAAAATTTGATCGGAAAACAGCATAAACTGGATGAACAGTAAACATTTTAACAAAATAAAACTACTTTGAATTATTGCAAGAAATTTTTTGCTATTCCAGCATGTAGAGTAATCACTGTGCTTCAAATACTGAAATTTTGATAGCATTCAATGAAATATAAACAAAGATAGTACATTTTGTAATAGGTGGCATACATAAAGTTGCAGCCACTTTGTTTACCGATAAAGGGCACTTCAGATTACGGAGACTTTCAACAAAGCGGGCACTCTAATAACTGAGTTTTATCTTCTACCTCAAATGCATTTATTTATATTATGGCTATTCATACGAAACATTTTTTAAATATATTTTTCAAAAATCACATGACTATTAATTTATACTATGTTTGTTATAATTGCAATTTTCAAATAAGATAATATTTATTATTAAATAAATGTGTACGGATAATGCGAATCAACACAATCGTGTTTAATTTTACTTATAGCAGGGCTCTAGATAACGGTAGTGAAGGGGTCTTTATGACGCAAATACACATTTGTTCTTCATAAAATCCTATGTCGGTTGTGCTTATTTGAATCGCATCATCAAGACGATACTTATGCGTAGCAACAAAATTAAAAAGAGAATGGTAAAACTCCCTGTATTTTGAGCCCTGCTTATAGGGAGCACTTCCCTTTACGCAACGCTAACGTTTGCTCGAAGTGCGATTCACCTGACCCTAAATCACTGTATTGGTTGAGTTTTAAGAATCACGGTTAAAATTAAATCGTAAAATCAACTGATTCTGGAAAAAAGGAATGCGTACATAAAATGTTTAAATGTCATATTATGGAGTCAGTACTTAGTATACCCACACAAACGAAGTTTAGGGTGCTATATTGGATAGAACTTCATATGCAGCATGTGTTGTGTTTATATTAAAAAAAAGACGGATATGCATAATTTTTACACCACTATCGTGTGATTAAATCAACCCCGCCCGTTCTTTTATTGCTATTTTCGTTTATTGGCATTGAGCCAAAAAGTTCCAATAGAATTTCGAACCTGCATCGCTGCTGATATTAATCTCTGAGAGGCAGTTTAAGCAGAGTGATTATTCATGACATGCTATCTAATATAAAAGAAAATAGCCTTAGTACCTTCATTTGGACATAAAGATAAATGCTTTAGATCAACCGCTTAGAACGTAATTTAAAATATATGGTCATATAGATTTTACTCATTAGACATATCCAATTTGTTTAACATTTATCTTTCACATTTATACCAAATCATAATCATATTTCAAAGGGATAAGAACATGCTTCGGTTATTCGTTTTTTATTTGCGTACTAAGTACATACATTTTTATTTATTGCCTGCTTACTTTAACAGTATTCCACAGCGAATTCTGCATTTTTGATTAAAAAAATACGAGTGTGTTATATCTGGAAAAAAGTGTCTAGATGTCAGGAAACGAAGTGCCATTGTTTTTTAGATGATCGGTAAACGAAGTGCAGATGAAAAATGTGCATGCGACTCTTAAAACATTTGAATTTTCTCAAATACATTAGTAAACTAAAATGTAACATGTTGTAACATTACTGGATATATTGATCTTTTATTTCGAATAGTAAGCACGTTCTTGATTTATTTCCAAGTATGTTTATTTTGTTTAAATATGTACTGATCATTCAATTCATGCTGATTATCGATGAAATTTTATCGTTTTTTTAAATAATTCACCGTTTTTCCGCGAATTTCTTTCTTCGCAATACGAAGTGCTATACCATTAATCACCCAAACAATGTTCTGTGTCTAAAAACCAAATAAACAGAACATAAATACAAAAAAGCTGAAGAACTCACCTCTCGCGCGTGGCGTTTGTTGTTCTCTGTAAGTGAAGTGCCATCCGTAAACGAAGTATTCGCATACCCGGCGTGCATAAAGAGTACATTTAAACCTCTTTAAAAGCGGACTGTCAATTTTAAAAATTATTTTATATAAAAAATTAATTTCATTTATTTGAAGTAGCGAATACATGTCTTCGGTAAAGAAAGGTTTAAATTTCGTGCGATTATAAGATACTAGCAATGATAATAATCCATGACGAAATCGATTTAATAGTGACCTTCTGACGTCACTCAGTGACTTTCAGACGTCACTCATAGGTATATAAACCAGAGCACAATGCCTTCTCATTCTTTTCGAAATAGCTGTCGCTGAAACAACCCACCCACCCGCCCAAATAGATTGCTGTTAATTATGTTTATTTTATGTTTGTGTTATGTTCGAATGTACTGCCGAGATATCTATTACAGAATGACTTTCAATCTGTTGCGAGCAACCACGGCACACGTTCGGCTTACGTTTATTAACTGTACACGACTCGTGGGGAAGACGTCGGTTTAATCGTCGAGCCTCCAACCGAACATAGCGGCAACGCCATGGCATGGATACATCACCACCGACCAGAAGTAGGTCAATATCCAGGATATCGCTGGGACACGACTTCGGTGAATGGATATTATTTGGAAAAATGTGTTATTCGGTGTGTTTAAATGTTTATGCTACTTAGCGTGCCGTGTACAAGTGCTGTGATTTGTAACGAAATGAATGTCTCATAATATGTTATTAAGTTGCCGCATAATTGAGTTAGATATTGATTTATATCACTACAGTTAATTCTTAAGATCTATGACGATCTGACAACACAATTTATTTGCCATAATTAATTCATTTTTATATGATTGATAATTCATTAATATGTCATTTAGGCGGAAATTCTATGTCTTGGAGGTGATCGGAAGTATTAAAGGTATAAATTATTAACTATAGGATAATATACATATGTCTAGGGGAGGTAAACTTTGCATTTTGTCGTCATCCACGTAGTGCTAGTCTGTGTGAGGACACAGGTGGGTAGCGTGTGGCTATGATATTAATTAGTGAAAACATCATTTTGAATGATAAATTATCATATTATAACGAAAAATTACCTTTTCTGAAAAAAATAATTTCACTATCAAATATATATGTAACAAGTGTGCAACTCAAAATCAGCCCAAAACGGGGTGCATCGCTTTGAACAGCCATATCTTCATCAATTGTGCAGCGATTTTCACGATCTCGGTCTTATTTGACGCAGAAATGAATTTCCTTTCTGGAAATGTATATGTCTTGCAATATTTTTACAAATGCTGGGTAACTTTTAAGAAATAACACGATACACAACACGCATGACCCAGTTGACAGTGATCATGCATTCTTTATGAATGAAATCTCCAGTTGTAAAGACACAGCTCCGCATTGGACCAATGAAATCACTCGTATGTTTAAAATGTCAGTTAGTTGAAATGTATGTAAACAAAGGTTTCAAACGGCGCTGGACAGTTAGTCTTGATGCAGAATGTAACGACAAGAACGGTAATAATGTTTTTTCATACGTTTTATTGAATTATGGTATCGAACTACATGAACTTTGTAGGGAAGTTACCCTTTACTCCGTGAAGATTTCAGTCTTAAAGACAGCATGATCATTGTCAACTGGGTCATGCGAGTTGTGTATCGTGTTATTTCTCAAAAGTTGACCCAGCATTTGTAAAAATATTGCAAGACATTACATTTCCAGAAAGGAAATACATTTCTGCGTTGAATAAGACCGAGATCGTGAAATTCGCTGCACAATTGATGAAGATATGGCTGTTCAAAGCGATGCACCCCGTTTTGGGCTGATTTTGAGTTGCATACCTTGTTATATATATATTTGATAGTGAAATAAAAAAAATCAGAAAAGTTAATTTTTCGTTATAATATGATTATTTATCATTCAAAATGATGTTTTCACTAATTAATATCATAGCCACACGCTACCCACCTGTGTGTGAGGATGGCAGGAATGCTTTCAAAATTATTTTCGAGATAGTATGGGTGTTCTGATACTCGCTCGATGGCACTGCGTGCTTAGGCGTACTTGGAACAGCTCTTTTTGGCTTTGGAAATTGTGGCATTGCGAATATTGTGTTATATGTTGAACTTGACAATTGCAGGTACTGCGTACCTAGAATTTAGTTGGCCGGTTGCGTTGGCCTTAGCAATTGCGCGTGTATAATGATATATTTCCGAACCAGTCAGGTGTTCGTTGAAATAGGAATTGCATATATAAATGTGAGCACGTTGCGGAGCTCTTGAAAAATAGCATAGAATGCGGTGCATTATCTGGTGGCGGTGATTGCATAAACGAGAAGCTAAATTAATAGTGCAACTGGGTTGGGGGTTACCTTTAGGGCAGTACTTCCGGTCGCCTCCGCGACATGCCTCAGTTGTAGTGCTAGTCTATAGCTGGGGTGTTATTTACTCTAGTGCTAGTCTGGTGTAAATTATATTCCGCCATTTGGCCAATAAATTCTATTTATCTTTTTGTATTGTTCCTTTGATATATGGTATGGTTCAACAATAGAATATCAAATTGTGTTAACGTTATGTAACACATTTAAGAATTGTAATAAAAATGTTATTGACATAGTTGACTTTTGTAGTAATTATTCAAATAACTCTAACCAGATGAATGAAACGAATCTTGGTTAACAAATGGAGTAGTGAGCTGCTTTCTGAAATAATACGTTGCGGCGTGATTACATGAAACAGATTTGTAACTTATACGATACCCTACTGATGCATGTCTTCTGATTTAGCTATGCGCATCTTTACGAAATAGAACAGCTACCGATAATGGGGACACGTTGTTATCAACATTAGTGTCAAATTAACTAAAGCGTCTTTTGATGGTTCCTTACAGCGGAAGGTAATTGTATCGTCTTTCCATAGCTCATTTTTATCCGAAGTAGCATAACTATTAAAGACAAATGTTCGTGTCTAATGGATTTATCTTGATGCTCCAATATGCATGTTTAATGAAATATTAATGGCTCTGGGTTATTGCCATCAAATTCAAAGTATTTTATTCAGCAGAGCACAATGACCAATGTAAAACGACCTTGGTGATTTTAATACTACTTTTGATGTAAAGCCCTATTCTATTTGCCATTAACCCATATCGATAAAACTTATGCTTAAATTTCAAATCTTGCTTTAGGAAATTCATAAGCAAATATGGTCATGTTTATATCAATATTTACATCGTTTTTGACATGACAATTACACACGGGAAGTTGAATATTAAAGAAAAAATAATATCTCGAATACGTAATGGGCTTAAGTACACGTATACAACTACGGTAAACATTAAAACGAAACACTGGCGTCATATTTTGGCGTTTTATTTAGGACTCAATTAACATAAGTTTTTGCTTTTTATTATGACTGTAGTTACATATCATAACAAATACCCGAAGGTATTATTTTACCATAAGACGCATTATTTGGTGTAATGTCTCATTCGGGATTTTTTAAAGCTTCTGTTTTCAATATGAAATTTGTTTCATGCGTATATGTCATAATTAAGAATCAACAAAGCATATCCGCGGCCAATTTATGTCATATATTTGAAAAAGTTGGTTTTCCAAATCAATCATGCACAGCTTTTTCCACTTGAGTTATGTTGTAAAAGGATATAACTATAACTGACATTAATGCAATATTTAAAAATAAATGTTTATGAACTGTCCCGGACGGTTTTAAATAGTTTTGGACCTTGGACCAGTTCGTACACCATAAATATTCAACGACTGTTCAATTAATAATATATCAAGATGAAGAAAAAAAATATTCAAAGAAACTTTGCTAGACAGATATTAAAACGTGTTATTTGGACATTTTTAATCCGATTAATTATTTAGTCAAACTAAATATATATCATTTTAGTATTGTCAGACATCCATAAGCAGAAAATATCGGTTGGATGATATGGTTTATTTCAGTGGACCTATTATTAGCGTCTGACAGAGTGCGGACATTCGAGTTACGAGAGTCCATAGGCAAGCGTATTGATTTGGCTCTATAAACTTCATCTCTAAAATAACATTTACGATTTGAGAAATTGACAACCCCTCGACTAAGTGGTTCAACATCGAAATGGTCAATACAGGATTAAACTTCTGCAACCAACCTTGCGCAAGAGGCGGTCAAGTTGTCAATGCAATAAGTTCTCGAAGTAACCATGGTCACATTCAAACGCGTTTTCACTAACCAATTGAGACTCGTTCTGGTAAAAATATGTTTAATGCATGTTTTAAGTGTCATCCCAGATTAGCATGGCAATTCAGGGAAGACACTGTCCGCGTTTTTATTGTGTGTGTTTTCGTGTCAATACATTCGTTCAAAGAAAATCATGTTTAGGCGGGCCGCACATGCCTATCTGGGACGACACTTTCCGCACATTCATGAAGCCCAGTTTTCCCTGAACGAAGCTCATTTCATAAGTGAAAAGTAGTAGGAGTGGGGGATATTTGTTACCATAAACCATCCGCAAGTAAAAATGTTTTTTAGTTCCATTAAAGTAATCGTAGTAGCATTTGACATCGAAAACAGGTACATTTTATGTATATTTGCTACTTAAACTTTTGCATAGAACATATAATACTTTTAACATGGGAAAAGATGTGCTATATGACTATTAATGTAATGATTTTTTAGACATTCTATGAAAAAAATGTTGCCCTTACAAGTACCTTTGTTGTTTTTTATTGCTTCCTGTAGAGGAAATAATTCGTATGGTTGACAAATTGTATTCGTGGATTGCATTCCGGACTGCCGGTACTGATACTTAACCAGACAGGGCGAGTCTCAGACGTCATGTCTCCACAGCCTTATGTGTTGCTTACTTACTTACATGTTCCCGATGCGCGAAAGAAAATATACCCCTTAAAGAAACACTTGATTAACTAACTTCGATGTCGCCATCAAAGAGATGTTGTTTTAGTGCTTTATATTCGCTCTAGCAAATGGTTTCATGTTATCAAATTTAATTTATTAATAATTTTTCAGTTGAACAGTTTCAAATGTTATGCAAATTGCAAGAATTTTCTTTTACTTGTAAAAGGCTTACTGTATAGCATGTTTTTTCAAACGATTTCGATATTTTCTACGGGAATACAAACCAATCTATAATAATGCAATATAGTCTCTTTTGCTTATACATGTATGACCCACTCTTTAAATACTCACCCCAAAGTATGTTGGTTAACGCATTCGACTATTGAGCGGTAGCAGAATGTTTGAGTCGCGCATCGGCTTACAATTTGTCATGTAGCCTTACCAGTAGCGAGATAAATTTTAAGGGTACATACGCGTCTTGCATTCTTGCCAATTTCCAGGCAAATAGGAGAGGAATCGCGAGTTAAGTTGCTCATAAAAAAAGTTGTCTCGTTATTCAAAACTTGCTGTTCTTTCTAGAGAGAGTCTGTTATTCCAATAAAAAAAATTGCTTTTCTCTCTTAGACTATTTAATTCTACTGTAAGAAAGTATTACTAAATGAACGATGCTATTCTGATCCAAAGATGTACATGTATGTTTTATTGCATATGTCATATTAAGTCACAATACTAAAAACTGAAAAATAGTTCAGTAATCCACGTTTGTGTTGCCATTAAAGAAATGCTGTTTTAGTCCTGTTTATTCACTAGAAGCATATGGTCTCATGTATTCAAATTAATGTGAACGGGAGTGTGAAAAGTGTGCCCGATATCGTCTGCTCAGCTGCAAGCAGCACGCGCATTCCTTCTCACCGCCTGAGGTGTGAATAACTTCAAAGCAGACGACTCCGAAACTTATCCGTGTTTTTAAAACGATTTAAGAGTGCGGTTTGAGAAGACAGTGGCGTTATTTCAACCATAAGACATTAAAGATCCGCGTTGTAATCACAAACTATCTTTGCAAGTATATAAGAATTAAAAATTTAATTAATCTTTATAACTAAAAATCGCGTTGAAATGTCACCACGAAAACGTTTGTCACTCGAGAAGGCTATGAAAGAGCTGGAGCGAAAGGAAGAGCATTTCCGGCGCGCATGTGATCAGATCGTTCTGCTCAACGAGACACTGTGTTCCAGCGCTTTTCGCTACAAGCATGCTAGACGGAACGATATGAAGTCCTTCCGGTACCCACTGCGCCTGCGTCTGTCAGTCATCGAGGGAATCAGGATAATGTTCTACGAGTACGCAACGCAGAAGGCCGTGGAAGTTCAACATCTGAGACGTACCCTGTCTGATCACGTAACAGTACCAGAAGTAACAATCGATGAATAAAGACTCTTCGTTAGAGGAATGATTCCCTCTTCAGGAAGCAATATGAAACACTAACGGTCCTTGTAAGGACCACAGATCTTTCGAAAGAAGATCTTGAAATTGTCTTTTACACCCAGAGTCATTTATGCACATGATACAAATTTAATGCGGAAATATTTCAACCCTAATAAAGTTTGATTGACCTTTCCATGGTAGTTTTGTTGTACCACCGCTGTTTGGCAATAGATTGCGTGTCATTAATTTAAGACGACATTCTTTTATAAGCTTTATCTCCCGCTTACATTATCGAACATTTGTTTTCTTTTAAATATTTCATCGTTTTTTTTCTCTATATTATTTTGACATTTTGTGCAATGTGACCCGCCAAATAAGTATATGTTAAATATATATGCCTGTATTGTCTGCCACTGTTTTGCAGTAACGATCAAACTCTTACAAAATGCACGTACCACATGCGCCATTCTAGCTAGGTATATTTTAGGGTATAGTTAAATGTTTACTGAGAAGAGTCGTATTTTCCCAATTAAGAATGAGAAACGGTTATTTTATATAAAAATTAAGTATGAATAATTGATATGTTTACTGAACAGCACAAAAAAGTCGTATTTTCCAAACAATGAGTGAGAAACGTTTCAAATGCTTAATTTTATAATTATATCATTTTATTCCTATCGATTGATGATATATCATAAACGAAAACAAAATAAAATATCTAAAGTATCTATTATATTTCTTAGCCAGGTGTGTTTGTCGCTTGTTCATATATAATACGATAATGTAAGTTTAAGCTTTCTTCTTCGAAGCTATTATAACATTTTCGAATAATGTCATTTCACCAACTATTGAACATGTCCGATGTACGCTACGATCTTAACTGGAGACATTGTGATTTAAGTTGTCAAAACGGCGTACCTTTTCATGACGTCATATGCGTCACGTCACACCACGTCTAGGCTTAAGTGGCTAAAATGACGTCTCTTTTATGAAGACCAAACGCCAATAAAATTTAACATGATAAAGAAAACACACAGAAACGTCCTTAAAAATAAACAAACAGACCACTGGACGGTAAAAACGTATATTTGGTCATGCTATGGGATGGACTTCTAGCCAGGTTATTGTATACATTGCATATTCCTTGTTTAAACAACCAATGCCATTTAAGTGCGAAATGCGTTCAATTTTCAGTGCATATTTCTTAAACAAACACCATTTTATGCATGTATATTAGTTTTGCATGCAAGGTCAAACCGAATGCAAACTAGGGGGTGGGATAAAAAGCTTATCCCTGCCAAGTGTCTTACTTTGACCGCTGGAAGTGCGAAGTGTGAAGGCATGGCAATCACATACATTTTCCTTCTGCTCCTTTTCTTCTCCACCTCACTCCATCCACATCCCCTCTTCCTCCTCCCCATTCCAATCCCCTCCCCATCTTCCTCCTCCTCCTCCTCCTCCTCGTTGTCGTCGTCATAATCATCATCATAAACATCATCAGCAGCAGCATCATCATCATCATATCCATTATCGCCACAACCATCGCCATCATTGAATGTTGCTTCAAACGGTTTAGTGATCAAAATTCTGTACACAGCAATATTTTTATTCAACCATTTTTACTTTAAAATATACTTATTTATGAGTGTTCACAATATTAAATATTGGTTATTAAATACATGTCATGTCATTAAACAAAAATTGAATCTTTGAACAAGTACTTTTAAAGACATTAGCTTCTTACGGAACGTTTTCGTCAGCCAATTATTCCCCTACCATTATTTCGGTTCGGGCTCATTAATCAAATCTGTAAATAAGCAAAAATACAACAACAAAGACGTATTTAAAATGGTGGAATATTTATTTAATCTCTAGATTAATCGGCACGTTCTGTTCAAAACATAAAATAATATGTTTGTTGGAACATTACGTAAAAAATGTCCAGAAATCACGAAGTGGGACAGTACTCCCCTTGGCAAATCATCAGGATCGACTAGGAATGTCATCCTCGGCATTTCGCCATAGGCCTTTCATAAAGAGTACACTGTAACCTCTTTAAAAGAAATTTGCTTTACAGCGTGATAAGATGAAATAGATTGGTAATCTATGCGATACCCTACTGATGTTTGTCTTTTGATGTTTCTATATGCATCTTTGCGATATATGACAGCTGACGATATTGGGGTCACGTTGTTTTCGTATATTATCAACATTAGTGTAAAATTTGACTATACTGTCTTTTGATGGTTCAAAACTCTGGCAGAATAATCTTACAGTTTTATTGCACGAAGTAGCATGACAAATATTGTTTTAAGAGATTCATAAGCAAATATCGTTATGTATACATCAATATTTATACCGCTTTGATATAACAGTTAAATATGGGCATTTGAATATTTGGAAAAAAATGTGTCAACTACTTTATGAGATTAAATACTTCGTCACTACTTAAACAATATAAATAAACACTGCCGTCATTTTGTGACGGTTTTATTCACGACGGAATGTACAAAAGTTTTTGGTTTTTTATAATGACTTTGGTGACTGATTATAACAAAATATCCGAAGTTATTATTTACTTTAAAACACATTATTCGTTACATGTCTTTTTTTTGAATTGTTGAAAGTTTCTCTGTTTATTGCAGAATTCGCTTTAGGAGTAAATAGGCTTTTTAAGAAGGTCAAAATGTCGCGCAAACTATACGAAACAATACACATGCTATTTGATGTATTTTAACCCAATTGTAAGTTTCAACATATCGTCGCTTGATTGCTTTAGGGCTCTAACTTTCATTTTCATTTTTTTGGAGAAAAACGCATTTAAAGAAATAACCTTTATTTTCTCACTTACTAAAATGTGGGAGATAGAGAAAAATGGAATCGAAAAACTTCTTATGTGACGACTGTATCCTGAATTCGAATACGTCATATTAAAGATATCGTTCTCACGAACACAGCGATATGAAAAAAACTCATTTTTCGAAATAAATGGAGATACAGGTCTATAGCAATAAAGTACGGAATACCGTTAAGTCATCGTGGTTACACATTATAATCCAGAGGGCGACAATGCGATTTCACGATGGCGACAACGCGATTTCACGATGGCGACAATGCGATAGTACGATGGCGACAATGCGATAGTCATCGTAATGTCCTCATCGTATTATTGCATAGTGGTCATCGTACTATCGCACTGTCGCCATCGTATTGTCGCACTGTCGCATTGTCGTCATCGTGCTGCCCCATTGTCTCAATGTCGCCATCGTAGTATCACACTGTCGCCGTCGTAATGTTGCACTGTCGTCATCGTATTATGGCATTGTTGCCATCGTACTATCGCATTGTCGACTATCGCCTTCCGGTACAAAAACTATCCTTATTTCAGAAACAAAATAGATGATTTTATAAAAATGTACTTTGAAAGAGGTTACAGTTATAATGAAACAAATTCTTATTATGTTATAGAATGGGTATTGACGTAAGGTATGCGGAACTGTAAAGTATTTTTAATAGTGGCTCAATCTAAGAAATACTATGTGCGCATGTGTACCGGAAGGCGATAGACAACAATGCGACAGTACGATGACGACAATGCGACAGTGCAACAATACGATGGGGACAGTGCGATAGTACGATGGCGACGATGCGATAATACGATGACGACAGTAAGATAACGCGATAGTACGATGGCGACAATGCGATTATACGATGACGACAGTACGATATGACTATCGCACTGTCGCCATTGTATTGTCGCAATGTCACATTGTTGTCATCGTACTGGTCGCATTGTCGCCATCGTACTTTCGCATTGTCGCCAGCGTACTATCGCATTGTCGCCATTGTTATATAGCATTTTCGCCATCGTGCTATCGCATTGTCGCCCTCTGGACTTTAATGTATAACCACGATGGCAATAACGGTATTCCGTAATAAAGCGACGATATGTCTGTCGCTACTCAACTTTGATCAGTTGATCAATTACAACGAACACTGGTAAATCGATTTGTGGTACAATGTAAGACAACATAACGGATTTTAAATGTCAACAGCACAGACTATCTATAAACAATAATGTCAATTATTGGTTTAAGTTGTGTTTCTGAATGATCAGACAACCTTGCATTATATAAAATTATTTAATTACAACTGACATTTACGCAATCTTCAAATATTTTCCGAATTATGGTATATTATATGTATAAAAGATGAAGAACTTATAATTGAAATGCGCTCAGCTGGATACGCCTTTAAACGTGTTTATTTGCACATTCCAAATAACTGCCGGTTCAAACTTTACGATTTTTGTTTCAATAATCGTCAGACATTGAAATTCAAAATATGTCGGGTGAATGCATTGGTTTATTTCAGTCGACCTTTATTAAGCGTCCGAACGAAAATGGGCATTCGAGTTACGAGAGTCGATAAGTCGCAAGCGTATCGATATGACAAGAATAACCAAAGCAAGCGTATCGATATGACAAGAATAACCAAAGATCTCGAGAATAATATCTACGATCAGAAGAATTGACAATCCCTCTGTTTAGTGGTCAGCATCAATGAAACGCGAAACTTCTGCTGTTTAGTGGACAGCATTGATTTAATCAATGAAACATGGAACTTCTGCTGTTTAGTGGACAGCATCGATGTAATCAATGAAACATGGACCTTCTGCTGTTCAGTGGACAGCATCGATGTAATCAATGAAACATGGAACTTCTCTTCTAAGCCTTGCATGAGAGAACCACGTTCTCAATGTAGCGACTGTCGCATTTTAAGCGTTTTCTTCTGAGAACTTCCGAGTTCTGCTCAACGAGTTCCGGAGCAGTTCGCTAAAAGCAGGCGAGACGGAAAGATATGAAGTCCTTCCGGTTTCCACTGCGCCTGCGCCTGGCAGTCATCGAGGGAATCAGGAACATGAACTACCAGTTCGCAACGCACATTGCTATGGAGGTTCAAAGTATGAGGCGCGACCTTTGTGGTCACGTAACGATACGATGTATTTAGCCTCTTCGCCGGATGAATAATCTCCTCTTCCGGAGGCAACAAAAAAAAAATATATGGTCCTTGTAAGGACCACATATATTTCGAAAGAATGTCTTTTCTTTTACACAATTAGTCAAGATTTGCAAGTGAACAAAATATGGAAAAAAAAACACCCAATCTTCATTTCCGTCCCACTTTTTTTTTAAATTAAAAAAAAAATTAACCGGTTAAAGCCATGACTTCAGTTTCATTTTTTCTGTATTTGTGTATCCTGTTAAGAACATTTGCACCTCACTGTTTGGTAATCCGTTGCTTGCATTAAATAAAGGACCACGAGCCTTAAAATGGTTTCTCTTCCGCTGATGCAACTTTGGGTTCCCTTTTGTATATTTTTTATTAAGTCTTTTGGTCAGACTTTCTAGAGTATTTCGATATTTTGGACAGATGAATAACCCAATATGTGTGTATTCAATGAATATTCCTTCATTGTTTGCTTCAGTTTTGCAGTAACGATCACAATCTAACAAAATACATGAACAACATATGCCATCCCGACTGTATGTACGCAAACGTTGGATTGTTATGGTAATTATACTGTTTACATATGTTTGTTTTAAATGAGGGTTGAGACATATAACAAAGGCGTTATTATTATATCCTTTTCGATTGTTGATTAATCATAGCGAAATTCATTTTTTTAATGTTCAGCCACTTTCGAGTTTTTCGAGTGTTTATATATAACACGATCATTCTAATTGAAGCTTTTATTCTTCAAAACTCACAATTTTCGAATTATAACATGTATGTCATTTTAATATCTAGTGTGTCCCTAGAAATCTACCACATATATTGGATACTTTGGGAATGCCAGCAGTAGGTTGCGTCAGATGCGTAAGCTTATATTGACGTCATAAGCGTCACGTCAGACAAAGTTCTGCAGAAAGTTTCCAAAAAAAAGTCGTTGTTATGACGGTCAACCAGATTTAAAAAAAGAAAGAAAACAGATTTAAAAAAGAATAAACATACTCCTAAACAGTAAACAATATATATATGGCCCTCGTGTTAAATGGATTACGCGTCAAGTGAGCACTTAATTGTAAACATTTTATTTGCACAGCTTATTTCATGTTCAAACAATCAATGTTAAATTTCAGTGCGAAATACAATGACAAGTGCAACGTTCTTCAACAAGCAATATTTTATGCAGTGGTAACATTTTCACTGATAAAAATAAACCGAATCCGAACTCAGGTTGGTTTAATAGCTTCTCAAATGCAAAAGGTCTCTTACTACGACATCTGGAAGTGCAAAGGCTTAAGAATCTGTACAGTCATTATTTTTAGAAAAAAAATGTCTTCTTCAACACCACTACCGCCATCATCATCATCATCATCATCATCATCATCATCATCATCATCATCATCATCATCATCATCATCATCATCATCATCATCATCATCATCATCATCATCATCATCAACATCAACATCATCATCATCATAATCATCATCATCATCATCATCAACATCATCATCATCATCATCATCATCATCATCACCATAATCACCATCAGCAGCAGCAGCATCACCATAATCATCAGCAGCAGCATCACCACCATCATCATCGTCAGCATCATCATCATCAGCAGCAGCAGCATCAGCATCATCATCATTAGAATTACTATACTTAACATCATCACCATCACCACCATCTACTTCATCTCATTTTCACCAAAAGCACCGCCATCAGATTTGATAATCATCACGATAATTACATTTTTCATCAATATTATATTTGTTTCCAATCCTTCATCTTTTCTTCGTCATCAGTGGCTTCCTACACAACTTGTTAAAAGGAATTACTCACCGTTTGGCTAAATGACATGACAAAATAACAAAAATGAAATAGATTCTCAATAGAATGTTTACATTATAGTCAGACAAACAAGATAACTCTCCAGTCTATAAACATCTTTTTTTAATCGGTACATTTAATGATTTATCCCAAATCGAAATCGGTAAAAGTTTGTCATCAATTTAAACGATTTAAACAAATCGTGTACTGCGAGCAAAGCGTTTAAAATTTAAAAACATGTAGTAACGGGTAAGTATGCCTAGCGTCGCATCGGTAGCCCATTATATGTTGCATCTTACTGTCTGGGATCCATTCCGGACACGGCAATATTTTGTTTTTTTACTTTTTTCTTCTTATCATAAATATGTATATGCCTGATCAAAATTATAAATACTGGTAAGTAAATAGATCTAATAACATAAAAATAAAACTTTGAATAAGTCCCTTTCAAGAAAATTACAACTTCAGGAACTGTTCGTCAACCAATTATTCCCTACCATAATTTGGGGTTTAATTCACTAGTCGAATCTCTTAAATTAAGCCAATAACACAGTTTTAACAAGGATGGAAAAAAGATAAAATCTGTGCAATAAAGTGCATATTCTTTTCAAAATATATTATGCGGTTTTTGTAGGTGTATTACGTTAAAATATCCTAAAAATCATGACGTGGGACATTAATCATCCCGGCAAATCACCGGGCTCGACAAGGAATGTCATCATCGGTATTTAGCTAATGGCTTCCATATAAAGTACATTGAAACCTTTTTCAAAGCGGACTGCCAATTGAACTTGCGGCGTAATTAGATGAAGCGGAGTTGTAAATTATACGATACCCTACTGATGTATGTCTTTTGATGTATCTATGCGCACCTTTACGATATAGGACAGCTGACGATATTGGGGACACGTTGCCATCAACATTAGTGTGTGTAAAAATATACTAAAGCGTTGTTTGATAGTTCGTGACAGAGGCAGGATTATTAATCGTCTTTCCATAGCACATTTTTCTATCCGAAGTAGCCCAACTATTAAAAACTAATTTTCGTTTTTAATGGATTTGCCTTTATTGTCCAAGATGTATATTTACTGTAATATTAATGGAAACCCCAAGGTTAATCTGGTTTCTTGCCCTCATATTCAATTTATCAATGACCGATGAAGAACTACCTTGGTGATTTTAATATCACTGTTGACGTAAAGTCGCACTCTGTTTGCCATTTACCCATATCAAAAAACATAAACTATTGTTTTACATCTTGTTTTTAAAAGTTCATAAGCAGATATGGTCATGTTTATATCATTATTTTGATTGTTTTTGACATAAGAATACAAACACGGGAATTAGAATAATATGAAAAGAGATTATCTCTAATACTTACTGGGCTTAAGTACAAATATACAACTTACATTAAAACGAAACACTTGCGTTATATTTTGAAGTTACTTAAGTTTTAGTT